>NW_005199052.1:57983-60093 GCF_000372725.1 Emiliania huxleyi CCMP1516
TGGGTGGTGATGGCGAGATTGTGGTGGGCTCCAGCCGAGGCCGCGACAACGCGGTGGCCAGCAACGGTCTCGCCCTTCTTCGGCAGCAGCTGGGTCTGCTCGTCGCTGTGGCCCAGTTGCCTCGGGGTGGGGGGGGGGGAGGGGGGGGCGCCTTCTGCTGCGCCGCGTTTGCGTAGCACGTCTTTTTGAGCTGGTTGGGCCGCTTCTTGGTGAAGCCGATGCAAAAGAGGCGCATGACGTAGCCGTCCGAAGTCTTGACGTCAACGTGCGCCTCGATGAGGGACTGCCACTTCTTCACCATCGAGCTCCAGGGCGAGGGGGGCGGCGGCGGTGGGCCAAAGCGGGGGGGGGGGGAGAGGGGGGCAAGGGGGCGGGAGAGGGGCGGGAGAGGCGAGGGCGGCGGCGGCGGGGAGAGACGCGGAGGAGCCATGCGGCGGGACGGAGGGAGGAGCACAACGATGCGCCGTGGCAACAGTGGTGGACTGGGCGGGCTGGGTGGGCTGGGCAGCGGACCGGAGCTTGTCCGTGGTGAAGGTCAGGCCGTAGAACTGCGTGAGGCACGAGTGGCCCTGCACCTCCTCGCACTGCAGCTTGATTTTCCGGTAGTGCTGGTCCTCGTCCTTATTCAGGTCCGCGAGGCACACCTCGAACACGCGCCCCTTGAGCATCTCCGACGCAATCTTGGTGCCCGTGGTGCGGGTCACCGGCGTCTTGCCGCAGTTGCGCACGGAAAAGTTTCCGGGCGCCTTGATGTCATACCACTCCTTCTTGGTGAAGGGGTCGACGATCTTCTTGCCCTTGCCCTTCTTGCCCTTGGACAGCCGCTTGTTCTTGCCCACGGCCTGCGTACGCGGCGGACGGCACCGTCGGGCGGCGGCAGCGGCGCTTCCGCGCGAGCGAGTGCTGACGCGGGCCCCCGGCGCAGACACGCAGCGGCGCCGCGGACGGCGCCAGCCGGTCGGCTACCCTCCCCCTCCGCCCCCACCCCCCCTCTCCCTCAGGCGCAGTGCTGCCGCAGCTCTCTGAACGCGCTGGCTCACCATCTTGGAGAGGTCGGCACGCGGCTGGGCACCCCGATTTCTTTTTGTGATTGGGCGGTAAGAGGCGTGGGGGGGGAGGGTTAAAGGGGAACAAAAATATAACAAAAAAGCCTAAATTAATAACTAAAAGGTAGCAACTGCTATTCTCCGCGGCAAAAATTCTTTCGGCGGGCTAGCTGGGCCTGGACAGCGCAGGCCCTGGGGACAGTGCCCCCTCCTCGTGCCACGAATGCCCCGCTCACCCTCGTCCTCCTCGGTGTCCTCACTGAGCAAGACCGGCTCCGACTTTGACGGTAAGACCGACGGCCGCGCCAAGACCGACGGGCCCGCCAAGACCGACGCCTTTGGCCGCGCGCGCCGCGGGGGCGACCGGTCCCCCTCCGGCTCGCCCCCGCGCAGGCGGCGGGACGAGCGCGAGCGCAGCCGCAGCCGCGGGCGCCGTGGGCGCGTGCGGAGCCGCTCGCCCGAGCCGCGCCGGCGCGGCGGGTCGCCGCCGCGCGCGCGCGAGCGCGACGGCCACCGCGGCGGCGGCGGCGACCCGCGCGACGACGGCCCGCTCCCCGAGCTCGAGTCGGTGCACAGGGCGGAGGTGGTTCGGGTCGAGGCGTACGGCGCGTTCGTCGCGCTCTCGGGCTTCCGGCGGCAGGGGCTCGTCCACATCTCGCAGCTCGCGAGCTGGCGCGTCGAGTCGGTCGAGGAAGTGGCTCGCGTGGGGCAGCGCGTGTACGTGCTTGTCCTCTCGACGGACAACGGCCGGCTCTCGTGCTCGATGCGGAGGGTGGACCAGGAGAGCGGCGCGGCGAGGCCGGACGAGCCGCGCGGGCCCGGCGCCTCCTTTGCCGGCGGCGCCTACTCCGCCGCCGACCAGACGTACCCCGACCGGTCGGGCGCGCAGATGGGCCTCAACCCGCTCGACCGGCAGGCGGGCGACGAGGCGGCCGAGCCGCGGCGCGGGTACGGCGGCGGCTTCGACCCGGAGCGGGAGGCGCGCTTCGCCGAGGCGCGACAGCGGCGCGCGGTGCAGCGCCGCTCGCTGCCCCTCCCCTCCATTTGGCTGCCGTCGCGCTCTC
>NW_005199052.1:60193-71633 GCF_000372725.1 Emiliania huxleyi CCMP1516
CAGATGGTCGCGTCCGCCGGCTGCGTCGCGTACAGCACCTTGGCGCGCAGCCACGCGTAGATATTGTCCCGACGAAACGGCGGCGCCTTAGCCCACTGCTTGAGCCGCAGCTCGCGGTGCGCCTGGCGGCGGGCCTGGACCGGTGAGATGCTGGCAGACTCGACGCGAGGCCGCAGATGCGGCGTGTGCCTTGTTGGCTCGCCCGTACGACGCCATGATCCCCGTCTTGAGGTCCATGCCCACCTCGTCCCAGATCTTGGACATGATGTCGTCCACGATGCCAGCGACGCGCCGCGGCATGTATGGCGCCTTGGCCGACTCCTTTGCGATGCCGCCGGCCTTGTTGATGATCTTCGTGAGCTGCGCCTCGAGGATCTCGTCGTGCTTCTGGTCGACCTTTGCGACGGGGGCGGTAGGCAGCTGGGTCAGTGCACTAAATGCTGCAGCGACCGTAGGGCTGCGCACGCGGCGAGTAGCTCTTTGGCAGGTGACAGGGCAGGCGTGGTTCGACCTTTGCGAGAGCTCGTGATTTCGCATTGCTGATCGAGGACGGCGCTTTGTACACGGCGCTCCCGACATTGCGCACGGCACCAATGACGCCACCGCGCTTCGTCGAGCGCTCGCTGTCGGCACCAGAGATTTCACCAGCTGCCGCATTGGAAGCCTCGCCGAGGTCCCGTGGTGCAGCAGCCGGTGCAGCTGCAGGCGACTCGCTCGCGCTGCGCGCAGAGTCGCCGTCGCCCGCCGAGCTCCGCGACGACTTGGAGCCCCGCAATGTTAACCGTCCCATCTCAGAGGACGTGCAAAAGACGGGTTTGTGAGCACCTCGGGGGCGGGTGCGCGCAGACTGAACCTTGGCCGCTTTGGGTGCAAAAGGCGGCGTACGTGCGCGTGGCAGCTGCGCCGTGAAACCGACGGACGCCTCCAGTGGGGGTGTGTTGGAGTGTGTGCGCCCGCGGAGAGAGAACGTGTGAGTCGTCCTCCGCAACGCGCGGCTGACAGTGATATCACCTGATCAATGTACAGTGGCGTGCGCAGCAAACCACCAGCAGTGGCACTTATAACACTTAACCAACCACACACTGTGTCCAGCTCCAGGCCCCAAATGACGTGTGAGTGAGTGTTAGAGTTGTTTGGTATTGCTAAAAATCTCTCTCTACTCTCACACTGTCGTGTGTAGTCTGTAGCGTCTAGCGATAGATAGTGGATAGACCTTAGACCGCGAGCTCGAGCGGAGCGGCCGCAGGGAGGGACCGCCGCAGTTCTCGATAGGTTTCAACTGTAATACCTTTCTATCCGTCCAGGCACGGACTCACCCACTCTCCACAAGCAGTCAGCCCAGCCAGATCGTGCGCACCCTGCAACACGCTGCTCAGGGCGCCCGCCGCTCCACAAGCCCTCAAGCGTCGCGCTTACAGCACGGCGCCGCGGTCGGGCCGCGCCGCCGGGTCCGCGTCGGCGGCCACCTCCACCTTGTCGCCCGTGTCGGCGGCGGCGGCGGCGGGGCCCGAGTCACCGTGCGCCTCGAGCAGCTTGGTGAGGTCGAACTTAGGCTTCTTGAGCATCTTGACCTTGCGGATGTGCACGTTCTGCATGGGGTAGATGCCCTGGCACGCCTTCTCGATCTCCTTGCCGATCACCTCCGGGATGAACTTGTTGACCAGCTCCTTGAGCTCGCAGGAGGTCGACTCGCGCGACATGATCTCGCGCATCTTCTTGCGGATGCTCTGCAGGCGCGCGGCGGGGTGGGGCGGGGGCGGTGAGCGGTGCAGCCTCGGCCGCTCGACCGTGTCGCCCTCTCTTCTCTCTCTCCCCGTCGACCGCGGGGGGGGGGGGGGGTTCTGCTGCGGTGGATAGGCAGGTGGCAAGGGCGGGCGGGCGGTTGTGCCTGTATGGCGGACGGGGCGCGGAGCGAATCGGCGGAGTGCTAGAAAATAAAATATGTATGTATTACGAGCTCGAGAGCTCGGTAATCGATGTGCATGTCGCGCTTGTATTCAGACATGCAACTCGCCCACAGCACGTGAAATGCTCGCGGGACCAGCACCACACGCCCGCACAGCGGTGCCAGACGACAGATGGCGAGCGCTGCGGAAATGCGGTTGGTAAACGCGGGAGTCTTTCCACAAGGCACCGAGCTGCCTGATCGTCTCATCCGCCACCACCAAGACAGCGTCGACAAACCTGTGAGCGACGCACTGCACCGACGAAAGGGCCATCGCGGGGCACCAGCGCAGTACATGCCGAACGACGTCGTCGGGCAGCGCGTCCATGTGGCAGAGCCTTTTTTGACTCGACGGCAGCATGGAGGCATCACGTCTCCATGCTGCCGTCAAGTCGGAGCCAGTCTGCGGCGATTACAGCGCTCAGAAAGGTACCCGGTACCGTCGGGTACTTATTTTAAGAGCAGGTAAACAGCAATAGATCCGGGTGTAGTGCCGGATCAGTTCCTGGAGCCAGGGGGACCGATTCGCGCTTGCCAAGGGACCAATTGCTAGACACCCGGGCCGGGGGGGGGAGGGGGTACAGGGGGGCCCGCACAGATGGGCGAGCCAAACTCTGGCTAAGGGCGTCGCCCTTACTCTGGCGGAGGCAGCCCGCTCACCCCCAGGCGCCCCTCGAACCGGAGGGTGGTCTGCCGCCGCTGCGCGGTCGGCGCGCCGAGCGCGGGAGACATATCAGCTTCGCGCCACAGATGGGGGGACCGATTCTCAGCAAGTTTGGCAGCGCGGGCAGTGTGAAGGATCGATTGCTGTACAACGAGGGACCGATTCCGTGAGGGCTGGGTATCGATTAGGCCGCTTGAGGGCCGGATCTATTGCTGTTTACCTGCTCTTAAAATAAGTACCCGACGGTACATAGCGAGCTATTCAGAGTCAAGCTTCTGTGCGAAATCCCACACTGGTGGATTTTGGTACGCACCGCACCCCCTAGCCAGGCCTGCGCGCGGCGACGGACGACAATATCGACATGAGTGCGGATCAACTTGGGCCTCAGTCGGACCTGCGAGGGTGGCCAGCTCGGCAGCAGCATTCTTTCTTCTGCTGTGGCGGTATCGCGTATTCGCGCTTCGCGGCAAAAAAATGAGGGCAAAATCCATCCAGGCTGCGGGCATCCACATGAATGACGCTGGGGGGGTGGGGGTTGGGGGGAAGGGGGCAGCGAGGCGCAGCCCCGCCCGAAGGCGCAGCCCCGCCCGCTCCATGTCCCCGCAACAGCTATGCACGGGACTGATTGCGCGATATTGCAATACCGGTTTGCAGATTGCAACCTCACGTTGGAGCGCCCGCCTTCAATCGTTCGACTTTGGGTTGCCCACTAAAAAGGCGAGCGAGGTGTCGCACCTTCAGCATACCGATCCTGGCGCCGCGGCCGCTGGCGGGCGCTGCGACATTGCCGGCCATGATATTCCAACTCGGCGCCAACCCTCTTGGGGTTCTCGCCTACGCCGCAACCACAGCACTCTTCCTCCCCGACGCGGCTGCGCTGCCAGCAGACTCACCGAGTGCCTCCTCACTGCTGCCAGCAGAACCAATGCCCCTCGCCGCCTTTGGTGTCTTCGCCTTCCTCGCAGTCGCCGCCGCGGTCGTCGTTTCGCTGCGTCGCAACTCGCACAAGGCTGCTCACCAACCCCTCTTGTCGCCGCCGCCTTCGCCGCCGCCGGCCGACGGTCCCCTCATAGCAGGAACAAGCAGCGATTCGCTGCAGAGCGAGTCGGCCCGTCCGCCGCCGCCTCCACCGCCCGCAAAGACGGCCATGTGCAACATGGACCTGCGAGTCCTGAGCTGCGGGCGCCCGGGGCCTCCCCCGCCGCCTTATCCGGGCCCGCCTGGCCCTGTCGGCCCCGCTGGTCCCGCAGGCCCGCGCGGCTACCAGGGAGTCGCGGGAGAAGACGGCAAGACAGGGCCAGAGGGCCCGCCCGGCCCGCCACGTCGGGCGCTGAACGTCATGTGGCTCGTCATCATCTTCTCCTCCCTGATCTCAGTGGTGGCCATCATCTTGGCTGCGATTTGCTTCTCTTCCGACTCCTGCGGCTCGCCATCGCCTCCGCCGAGCCCGGTGCCCGACCCTTGCCCGTGCACGCCTGGTGCAGACCCGGCGGCGCTCATTGCGTGTGGCGAGTGCTGCATTGCCCACCCCGGCTGTGGCCGCTGCTCCGACTTTTGTGTGGCGCAGTCTCCACCACCGCCGCCGCCGCCGCCGCCGCCGCCGCCGCCGCCACTGCCGCCAAAATGGAGCGTCTGTGATCCCGATCCGGACTTGCTGCGGTGGGACTCGTATTTGCAGAGGCCTAATGGCGGAACCGCGAGGTTTGGATGGCTCAAGGTGCCGATTCTGCACCAGCAGCCTTCGCTCGATCTGCTCGGCGAACCGCTTCCCTTTGCTGCGCTGCGCGTCTCAGCATACACTAAGTGCGCAACGGGTGCAAAGCCGCTCCTTTCTCACTGGGGTGGGCCTGGAAGTGCAAATGAAGCCTGGGAGTTGTATAACAACGACCTCAACTACGATTTGGTTCAAGACGGCACATATGACAACCTCGCGATCTCTCAGAGGGGCATCAACAACGTGAATGGTTATGATCCGGGAACGAGCAAACCTGTCCCATCGGAGTGGGGAGACGTCAAGCCCTTTCCTATCATTGAGTGTTATGAAGCTGATGATCCACGGATTGAACAGAAAGTGAGTGAAGCTTATGCCGATGCCAACCTTCCGGTTCCCGCCAATGTTGGTGACCCATTTGTTGACCCAGAGGCTATCAAGGAGCGCCCCCCCCCCCCCCCCGCCCCCCGCAAGGTATATTAACGCACAGCCCTAACATTATCCCCGAAAGTAGGTTTACGCAAAGCTTCAGAACGCGGCCATGTCAGAGTGCCGGACGCGGCCCGAGTACATTCTCGGAACCAATGATGCTCGAGGCACGATGACATATCAAGACTTCGTCGGGACGTTCGACCTCGCCCAGGACATGGACATCTTTCGCGCCGCCGTCGGAGCAGAGACACTCTCTGTCTACGGCATCTCCTATGGCACCGAAGTGGGCGCAAGCTACGCGACCATGTTTCCGGAGCGCGTCGATAAGCTGGTGCTCGACGGCAATGTCGCCGTTTCGAACGAGCTTTACGAATACGCCGAGCTGCTCGCCCTCAGCTACGAGCAAGTCTGGAACGGGCTCGCCGCTGCTTGCAACGACGACTTCTTCGTAAAAAACACCACCGACCTCTCCGCCGACGACTTATGTGCAGCGGCGCCTTACCCGACGGACAAGATATACTCGATCATCCGCAACCAAACCGACCAAAGCTTTGCTTCTTTTGTTCTCAACCAGGTCCATACGTTTTTTGAAGACGGCGGAATTATGCAAGGCGGCGTTTCTCGTGGCGGTGCTGTTCTGATGGCGTGCGTCCAGTCGTATTACACTAACCGCAACGGCGACGGCGCAGGCTGCTGCAACTTCGATCCCAACAAAGGCTGTTGCCACACCGACAACCCACTACCTCCTTTCGCGTCGGGTTCGGGTCGCGTGAATGAACCTGTAGGCCTTGTGCGATCTGTGGACATGGCGGAGCGGATGAATCCCAACGATCTTTCGCGCTTATGGACTGAGCTCCTCGCCAAACACCCTCTTGGCATCAGGCGAGCCGGCAATCTAATTTCAGTGGCGTCGGCGCCGAACCTCCCACGCCCGGTGCCTTCCTACGGATCATCGCTCGACAGGGTCAAGCCGCTCATCATTGGAGAGTTTCATGACCCCGCAACGACCTACACTTCGGCGCAGAAAATGCGGGGCTTCTTTCCTAACGGCGCTTTGATGAATTGGCAAGGCTATCATCACGGCTTGCCCGACACCATAAATGTGGGCCAGCCCGGTACGCGCGACTTCCAAAGGAAAGGCTACCAGACCCCAGGCTGGGGCTCCGCCCCAGACCCCGAGTTAGGCGCTGTCGGCGGCCAGAGGCCGAGTTACGTCTACAGGCAAAAGTCGCTCGCTGCCGTCTGAGCTCGAAAAAAATCGCGATTTAATAGTACAAACCCACTGGTCCCAATAGTTAGAGGCTGCGCAGGCCTCCCCCGGTATTTTATTGGTCGATACGAGTAGAGCCGCATTATATGAAAACCCCAGAACGGGTCGGACACCGTCCCACCGTCGCATCGCTACAGACGTCACGCCCCCGCGCGCGGGGTGGCGCGAGCGGAGAGGAGGCAGGAGCTAGCTGCTGCCCAGGGCGCGTCCCCCCCCCCCCCGGCGCGCTGAGCGCTGTCAGCGGTGGGCCACCTCTCGGCTCACGCCGCTGACCCAAGCACCTAACTGCATGCGTGGCGGCGCCGGCGGCGCAGTCAGAGTACAGAGAAGGAGAGTGTGCACAAGCTGTGTGCGGCACCGCGGCCGGGACGGTGACCAGAGGCTCGCCAAGCACCGCTCAGCGGCGAGGGGGAGGGCGGTGGCGGCGGCGGTGAGGCGCGAGGCGGTGGCAGCGGTGGTGCGGACAGCGGGATTGTCGATTGACAGGGGAGGCGGCGGCCACGAGCGGAGCGGCGGCGAGAGGGGGGGCGGCGGCGAGGCGCCGGCGAGCGAGGCGCCCGCGCCCCATCAGAGGGACGCCGCCGCGAGATGGAGGGCGGCGGTGACGGAGGCGAGGGGCGAGGCGGCGGCGGCGGCGGCGGCGGCGAGAACGGCGGCACCGAGTTTGTCTCGGTGAGCGGAGCGGCGGCGGGAGGAGGAGCAGCGGGCGCTCGCTCGCTGTTGCGCTGTTTTGAGCCTGGGATCCCATGCCACTGCGACCGGCGTGCCCGGGAACGGAGATCGCGCGCGCGCCGCATTCACGACGCGCGCGCGATCTTCGCGGAGTCGGGTCCCCAGAGGGAAGCGGTCTTTTCGGCCGACGTCCAGCGGCGCGCAAGGAAGCAGGCGCTGCGGCGGTGTCACGCTGCATGGGCCAGCAGGGTGCAGTGGCGAGGGGCGGCGGGCTCGGACGTCCACCGAGTCGCTCCGCGCGCCAGGCGGAGCGCGCGCGCGGGCCAGGAGGCTCTCGGCAGGATGAAGAGGACACTGCGCTTTATTATTGCGGCGGGCGGGCGGGGCGGCGCCGCCCGCGCGGACGTATACACTGGTTCCACAAAAGATTTAGCCCTCCCGCCACGTCATGGGGCCATTCGAAGTGCCGCGGCCGGCTAGCTCGTGACGGACCGAGTCCGAGGGTTGCAGCCGTGAGGCTCGGGCCCTGGGTGCAGTCTGAGGACCCACGCCTGTCGCTCGGGCGCGGAGGCGAGCCACGAGCGCATTCGGTACCCAGGTCACCCATCTTTCCACGCCCTCATTCGAGCGCCATCGCGGACACAACACTGCCTCACGCCCTTACTCTATTGCGGCTAGGCTACTCAAGCAAGACCTGGTGGCATCCCGTTTGGCCAGCTCAACAACAACTTCGCGCAGGTATCGCGCCAGGCCCTACCACCGCTCGCCGCCTTGCCGGCACGCTCGCGCTCTCCACAGATCCAATGCGCGCGAATACTCCGACCGGCGCGCACAGCCACTCCGCCGCCGCCGCTCACGCGACCGCAACGCCGCGCCGCGACGTGCGCACCGCACGCAGCGACGCTTACCCGTCGGCCGTGGCACGCCGGCTCACGCATATCGCATTGCTCACACTGTGCCGCAGGCGTTTGGCTCCCATGCGCCATGGCGCTCGGCGACGGGCGCATGCTCGGCGGCGAGGAGGCGGCGAGCTGCATGGAATACGGCGTGGTGTCGGCGTCGACCATGGCGTACCACGCCGCAAGCCACACGCTGTGCGTCGCTTCAAGACCTCGGAGGCTGTCTGAAACGGCTAGCCCAGCCATAATCACGCAGAATGTTTTTACTGATACACGCAGGGTGAAACACGCACGCAGACACGCAGAGGCACGCCGTGCGGAGTCGAGTCTCGGCTCTTTGTCAGTTCGTACTTAAGTACAACTACCTTCTCCATTCTATGTCGCCCCAGCACGCTGACGTTGTGTCCCGCGGGTGCTGACACCTCTCTGCGAGGAAGCGATACTCTCCCAGCGTGCCAACGTGGCAAGTTGAATGCTGGACACATCGCGCCTGCTACGGCACTGCCGCGTACACCGATCGGCACCGCCCTCGAAATAGGAGAGCCTAAGGAGAGCCAAACGCTTGCGGCACAATGGCCAATGCGTGAGCCAGCGAGACGGCCGACGGGTAAGCGTCGCTGCGTGCGGTGCGCACGTTGCGGCGCGGCGTTGCGGTCGCGACTGGGACGGCAGTGCGCTGCGTGTTCGCTCTGTCGTGCACGCTCTCGTGCCTCGTTGTTGTGACACGGGAGTAGAGTCGAGAGGTAGCCCTCGACGAGACGACCGGCGCTGCGATGCCAGACCTCACTGCCGCCGAGCTCAAGCATTCCGGCCGAGCAGCACCCCGATCCCGCAAAGCCACTGGTGATACCCGTCGACTCAACAGTGGTGGGCTCTACCCTGCGCTTCATTCCGTGGTCTGTGGTGGGCAATCCGGCCTTCCTCCAGCTGCCCCCTCCTCCTCCGGGGATGCAACCGTCGTGGGTCCAGATTCCGCAGTGGGTCGCCATCAGTGCGCTGCTCCCCTTCAGTGAGCCCGAGCCCGCTGTGGCCACCCACTTTGACAGGCTCAGCGTCTTGCGGCTGGCCGTATTGGCCGCGGCTTGGCGCCGCATCCTCGGCGCCTTGTCCGACCTCGGCGTCTTCAGCACGGTGCACGTGGATGAGGATGCGTTCCGTACGGTGTGCATCCAGGCTCTGCACTCCCGCCAAATCCCGGTGCCCGAGCTCTATCTGCAGTGGGGCGATTTGGGGTACTCTGAGGCGATCACACCCTTGGGACCAGCGCCATCTGCAGAAGCAAAGGCCGTCGACTTCTTGCAGTACGCGACAGTCGGGGCTCTTTGCGACCCTACGGCCGACGTCCCGTTCGCAGCCCTGTCTGACATGACCCGCTGCTTGGGGCCCGTCTTCACGGCGGCAGCGCGCGTCGATCCCATGGGGAGCGCCGTCGTGGGGGCTGCATCGCTCGCCGCCGCCGCTGGTCACATCACTCCGCGAGCGAGCGATGGGCACCCCTCCCTGCTCGCTCGGCATGTGCTCAGCATGCTGAAGACTACCCGCTCGAGTTTCCCGGCCTGCCTGAGGACCAACTCTTTTCAGAACTACTCTGCGGAGGTTGAGACTCGCGCCGAGTATGTGGGCGGGACCACCGTGGCGCGCGACCGAGTGGCCGAGCAGCGTTGCTCGCGCGCTATTGCAGCCAAGGCGCCGACGCTCGACTCCCTGCTCCGTAAACCGGCGAAGGCATGGGCAGCTCGAGGAGGCGACCGCTGGCCCTCTCCTGTCGGACTGATGGCCCGAAACAACTACCAAGACTTTGTCGAGCTCAACGTCTCTACCTGTGGCGCGACCGACGCAACTGCGGAGGTGTTAACTGCTGTCGGCAACAGCCAGCCGGAGGGCAACCTCGTTAGGAGGCTAGAGATCTCCCTCATCCGGGGGGAGGATCGCCCTGCCACAGCTACGCGAGCGACGCCAGCTTGCGAGACGTTCAATTCGAGCATTCGGGCCGCGCGACCTATGGAGACCCAGCCAGAGGCAAGCGTGGGCGCTGCCCAAGCGGATCGCCGGCAACTAGTGCCGCCCGCGCCTGGCGCGACCGCCTTCAAGCGCGGGCGGCCCGTGACTTTGCTCCATCAAACGGGACAAGGCAAAAACACAGTTGCACAGATACATGCCGGCGGCGCGACTCCCCCCCGCAGATCGTCCTCAGTGGGGGAGACCGCGACACCGGTGACGGAGCGCAGTTGGGAGTGTCTTCGGCTCACGCCAGGGCGCTCGTTGCTCCTCCGTCTCTTTGTATCTTCCATACTGCATTTATCAGAAGACGTATGGTTCTTGCACTTGTGCAAGATTGGGCGTCTTCTGCCGCAGTCCCTTTGATGGGAGGCCCCAGGGTGGGGGCCACCTCGAACCCCCGGCCAGGGATTCGAGCGGAGGGTGCCCCGGATTCATCTATCTATCCGTTGGGCCCCGGTACATTCATTAGAACTGATCACTTTGCGCAGCAGCCGTCCCTTCGCCGACTGGACGGCAGTGCGCTGCGTTGTCGCTCTGTCGTGCACGCTCTCGTGCCTCGTTGTTGTGACCCACCCTGTCCCACCCGTGTGTGATCAGTGTCTACGGAGGGAGTGTCTTCGGCTCACGCCAGGGCGCTCGTTGCTCCTCCGTCTCTTTGTATCTTCCATACTGCATTTATCAGAAGACCACTTTGTATTCGGCACCCTACCGGTATAAATACAGCGGGAGGTATTCTGCAAAGGGGTGTGAACGGAGAGAGCAAACTCCTGGCAGCTCCCACAGTCGAAATGTGCGCCAGCTGCCCGCTCACCTGTGTCACGCCGCCGCGCACGCACCTCGCTATGTGCTCGCGCGAGCTCCCGCCCGAGCCTCCAGCTCGGTTTCCCACTGCTGCGGAGCCGATCGCTTTTCCTCGGCGCTCGCGTCGAGCCGAGCTCTCGGCACTCTACGGCGGGCGTCGCTGTGCGGGGCGCCCGTTTCCTGCTGGCCCGAGCGGAAAGCTCCACGTGCCCGCGCGAGCTCCGGGCCGAGCCTCCAGCTCGGCGTCCCACTGCTGAGGAGCCGATCGTCGTCCGTCGGTGCTCTCGAGGAGCCGAGCTCCTTGGCCTGCGGCCGGCGACGCTGCAGGACGGCGCGCGCGCACCCCCCCCCCCCTCACCCGGGGGTTTTTCCGGGGGGGGGGCACACGCACCCCTCGCCCCGGGGTTTTTCCGGGGGGCAGCCCCCCCCCCCCCCCCTCCCTCGATCTCGCGGCGAGAGCACGAGCGCGCCGTCCCCCGGCGACGCGCCGCCACGCTCTTCCTTAGGTCGTCCTCCGAGATATCGGTGCCGGACCGGCGGGGCGGGGGCGGGGTGGCGTCGGAGCAAGTGTCTCGGCCTTCGGTCGACGGAGCGGCGACCCGCGAGTACGCTTCGTGGGCGCCCGACGAGGGTGGTGCTGCTGTCGCTCTGCCGCGTGCGCAGGCGTGCGCAGGCGTGCCGAGGTCTCGCGACGGCACTCAGCCCTTCGCTGGGCGTGTGGGACGCCGGGTACGACGAGCACGGCTTCTGGTCCGTCGAGGCTGCCCGCGCGGCGCGCGACGCGGCGGCGGCGCTTGCGCTGGACGCCGCCGACGGCGGCGCGGGGGCGGCGCGGGGGCGGCAGGCGCGGGGGCCGCCGCCGGGCCAGCGGTTCATGTACCTCATCCCCAAAGGGGTCGGTGTGATGCCAGCCTACTTATTCACGTCCATGGCGGCCAGCCCCGCGTCGAAGAAAACCCACACGGCGCCGGCGCCCGCCACCGCATTGGGCAAGGTCGAGATTTGGCTCTCGCAGATGTCCTTCATCTGCGCCTCGAGCATCTTC
>NW_005199052.1:71733-81731 GCF_000372725.1 Emiliania huxleyi CCMP1516
GCGGAGCCCCAGCCTGGGGTCTGGTAGCCTTTCCTTTGGAAGTCGCGCGTACCGGGCTGGCGCACATTTATGCTGTCGTGCAAGCGCGTCGCTGCACGCGGCCTGCAGAAGGAATGACAGCTCGGCGGCAAGGCTTTTCTTGCGCCGGGACGGCTAGGCTTTTTGTGAGACGCCGCTCGCGGAAATCGAGGAAGGCTTGGACTTTTCTTTTCTTGGGAAACGGGAGTGTTGGTTTAGAAGAGGCTGGCCAGCGACTGGACACACCGGCATGGGGGGACGCAAGCAAGGACGGGGATTGGAGGTTGTAGAGAGATTTAACTTTTAAGCACAGCTCGAAGGCGAAATAAAATTAGAAAGAAATGTACTCCCTCCCTCCCCCCCACCCCCCCACCCCCTCTCTCTCTCTCTCTCTCTCTCTCTCTCTCTCTCTCTCTCTCTAAAACCGTCTCACTCAAAATCTTTCTCTTTCTATCTCGGCTCTCTCTCTCTCTCTCTCTCTCTCTCTCTCTCTCTCTCTCTCTCTGTCTCTCTCTCTCTCTCTCATGTCTCAAAATCTCTCTCTCAGAAGCGGAGCACACACGAAGATCGAAGTCGGCACAACAAAAATCCCCTTTGCAGCCAAGCCTACGGGGCACCTAATTCTTTTGGTTGGCAAAAGTGGGGCTCGGGGGCGCAGAGAAACCGCTCACGCCGTGTTCTCACCGAAATGCCGATCGACCTCGACTCCTGGTGCTCGTACTCGACTGAGAAGCAGATTGTCGTGCGGCACCGCTGGGCCGGCATTCTCTACTACTCGTGCTGCCTCTTCGTCCTGATCTACGTCGTCGCCGTGCAGATCATCGCCAACCAGGGCTTCACGGCGTTCCAGGCCCTGAGTGGCACCGTCAAGGGCAGCTTCTTACCGCCCGCCTCGCTCTCGCCGGTCGATTCGCTGCACTACTGCAACCAGTCCGCCAAACGGAGAGGCGCCGCGCAGCCGTGCGTGTCTTGGGACGCTTCGCTCACGACGCAGACCTACTCCAACGCGCTCCTCGTGGGCACGCGCGTCACGCGGCGGCTGCAGCGCCGCAACGCGTCGTGCGGCGAGCTACAGTATGGCTGTGCCCCATGGGCCCAGGCGCCCGACGATGTGGTCTCTGCCTACGTCGGCGATGTCGAGAGCGGGACTGTGCTCGTGCAACACTCCGTCTCGTCGCAGTCGGCGCTCTCTCTCTTGCCGGGCGGGCGCGACGCGCTCGACTCCTTCGGCCCTCGCAAGCCGGCCACGCTCACCGGCGCCGACGGCACGACCGTCGCGACAGTTCCGTGCGACGGCCAGAGGAGCGAGCACGACCCCCGGTGCGGCAAAGGGAGGGGCGACCTCTTCACACTCGGGCATATTCTTCTTCTTCTTATTATTATTATTATTATTATTAGGTGCGGCAAAGGGAGGGGCAGCCTCTTCACACTCGGGCATATTCTTATTCTTCTTCTTATTCTTCTTCTTCTTATTATTATTATTAGGTGCGGCAAAGGGAGGGGCGACCTCTTCACACTCGGGCAGCTGCTCGCTGCGGCAGGCGTCGACCTCGACGCGCCGAGCCTCTCCTCCGTCGGCGAGACGAAGCGCAGCGCCGGAGTCACACTCATCCTCTCCGTCGACTACCGCGCCAACCTCCTCACCAGGCGGCAGTGACAGTGGGCCGTGACCGTGGGCCGCTTCCACGCACAAAGCAACACCCCGGGCCCGAAATCGCACGACAGCACAGTGGGCCGCTTTCACACCTCGCCGACGTTCGACCCAACCCCGACCCTGACGCCGACCTCTACCCCCGGCCGTAGGAGCGCGGACTACTCCTACCTCGTCAACGCCTCTCGGCTCGAGGCCAGCCGACCTTGCAGCTCCTCCCTAGACCCTCCCAGACCCTTCCTCGAGCTTCCTGCAGCCGCCTGTAGGCAAAGGCGACCTTCTTCGGCTCCTTCGCCTCCACCTTCGGCGCCGTCCCCAACGCGACCCGCGAGGTCTTCTCGCTGCACGGCGTCCAGCTCATCTTCGAGCAGAGCGGCGGGCTCACCTCCTTCGATTTCTTCACCCTCCTCCTCACCTTCGTCTCGGGCCTCGCCCTCGTCTCCATCTCGAAGAGCATCACAAACACCTTCCTTCTCTACCTCGCGCCCCGCCGCAACGAGTACCGCCTCTTCCTGCGCTCTCAGACACCGGACTTCGCGCCCGCCAACCAGGCCGAGCGGCGCGCACTCGCCGACCTCGTCGCCTCCAAGCGGCGTAAGCGCGCCATCTGTGACGGCCAGCCGGCCGCCCCGGAGCAGTCCACCGAGCAGACCCTCGTTTCGCCGCTGGCGCCGCTCTCCGAGGAGCCGACCGCACCTCTCCGCGCGGGGAGCCGCGCAGAGTAGCGTCCAGCGAGCGCCTGGATGGCGAACGTACGCGCGCTAGTACCGTGTAATTGTACGTCATGTTATGCGATGTGTGTGTCATCTGTGTCGATATAGTCGTAATAGACTATTATAGTGTGATTGTGCACCCTTGGAGGTACACCTGTAGCATCCGTGTACAGGTACACGATTCGGCCCCCCGCTCCACGACGCACGAGGCACCCGGCGCGCATCCATGGCCCGCCGCCGCCCCCCGCGCCCCCCGGCCCCGCCGCCCGCGCACCGTGTCCGCCGGGGGGCCCGGCCGGGGGCGCGCGTATCTCGCCGTCTCGGCGGTCTCGCTCTCGGCCGGTCGGCGTCCGCTGATATTTTTCGTATTCAGATTTCAAAGTAGTGACTAGTCAAAACTCAAATGTGCAAGATGCAGAACCAGGAGGGAAACACTTACCTTCCGAGGTTCAAGCCGTCCTCATCCACCACCTGCCCGACCAGCCGGCCTAGCGCCGGGTGCGATTTCAACACAAAGTCACCCGCCTTCGTGCGCAGCCAAACGCCGCGCTGGGCGGTCGCGCTGAGGTCTGCGCCGCGCGGGAGGGTGCGCGTCACCGCCGCCTTCAGAGAGGGCCGCGCCCGCGCGTTGACGAAGGGCCCTTCGAAGACGACGCGGTGCGGCCTGTCTGGCAGCGGCAGCGGCACCTCTCCCTCCGCCGGCTCGGACTGCAGCGCGGCGAGCTCTGCCGTCGCCGCGTCGAGGAGGTGCACGGCCCGCGTGGCGCAGCGGACGAGCCGGACGGAAGGGTGGCTGCCGTCGTACCACAAGCTCGCACCGCTCCCGCCGCCGCTCCCACCGCCGCTGCTCCCACCGCCGCCCTCCGCGGCGGGCGGCGGCACCTCCGTCGCCGCTCGCCTCGCCGCCTCGCACAGCGCCCCTCGCGTGCCTCCCGCGCAGAGGCGGAGGGCGATGCGGCGCTCCTCCGCGGCGGCGGCGATGAGGGCGGCGTTGGCGGCAGCGGTCTCGAGCCCATGCGCTGCTCCGAGACCGGCGACCCAAGCGGCTGCGTTGCCGCCACGCAGCGCGAAGAGCTGCGCCGAGGTGGCCAGCAGCGCCTCCGCCTTGGCCGCCGCTTCCGGCGGCGCCGCGCCGCCGCGCACGCAGGCGACGTAGCGGTGTGCGACTGTGGCCGCCTCGCCCGTGCCCGCCTCGGCTGCGCCCGCCTCGGCTGCACCCGCACCCGCACCCGCACCCGCACCCGCACCCGCCTCCGCCTCCGCCTCCGCCGCCGCCGCCGCCGCCGCCGCCGCCGCCGCCGCGGCTCGCGCCTCCGCCTCCGCCCCCTGTGCCTCGGCGAGGAGCGGCAGCGGTGCGGCGTGAGCGAACGGGTTTTGGCGCGAGGGAAGCAGGGTGCGAGCGCCGAAGAGGCGGAGCAGCGCTTCCTGCCCCGCCGCCTCGCTGGCGTTGTAACATGTTAATATGCACGGTGCGCGCATCGCGAGCACGGCGGCGAGGGTGGGCAGCCACGGTGCCACGAGAGGAAGCAGCAGCGTGCCGACGCCGGAGTTGAGGAGCAGCATTGCGTCCGGCCCTGTGGTCAGCGCGGGCGCGTCCTTCAGCCGCGAGTGGAGCGTGCCACTGACCGCACGCACGAGCGGCCGCGGCGGCGGACGCTGGTCGGCCGGGCCCCACTCGCGCATTTCTGGGCCGCACAGGATGAGCTCGACGCCGTGCCGCGCCGCTGGTGGCCAGAGGGCGGCCAGGGGCTCGGCGAGGAGCCCGCGCCGTGCAAGCTCTCCCTCCATCGCCTCTCGAGCGCCGACTATCCACAGCAGCAAGCGGCCGCCCTCGCCGCGGCCAGCGCCGCAGCCAACGGTCCCTGGTGGGAGCACGCCGAGCGCAAACGCGATGGAGGCTGCCGTGGTGAGTCGCGCCCGCCGCAGAGCCGTATCGGGCAGGCCGCCGCAAAGGTGCGCCACATCAGGCCAGCCACGCGGCTCACCCACGTTACCGTTGACTGTAGGCAGTGCTCGCCTCCGCCAGTCGCATCGTTGAGCGCTTGCGGGCCGGCCAAACACGTGCGCCTGGCGACGGTCCATTCATGCCAAGCGTGTGCGTGCGCACTGCGATTCGCCGAGTGGCGGCCGGTACAGGGCTGGTTGTTCGCGCCAGCAGCAAGCCAGCCGCCCTCGTCTTCTTTTGGGTGAGCCGGTGTGGTGCCAGTCCGCGCCAGTCCGCGCCCTTGTCGTGCCAGAATTCTTCGGAATAAGCTGAAAATAACGCACGGGCCTCAGCGGAGCTGGGAAGAGGACCGCCGCAAGCGGCGTGGCGTGAGTCGGTTGTGCATCCCTCCGGGGGCCCCTCTGCGCCGGGGAGGCGTTGTTGGAGGCTAGGACGCAAGCGTCCGTCGCCCTTTTCAAACTCGGGGCCCACTCCGCTACGCTCCGACCCGAATTTGGAGGGCCTGAAAAGTTCAAGGTGTTGCTGCGCAAAAGGGTGGGGAGCCGCGGCGGCGCCGCAGGCGCGGGCGCGCAGTGGAAGCACGCTAGCCATACATGTTCACGCAGAGAAGCTGACGGTCGGGGTCGTGACGGCTCGAGGGTGCGCACACTATCGGCCGGACGCCTCACCCGCGGACGCCTCACCCGCACGCGCACCCTCCAACATCGCCGCCGAGCCCAACGCCCTGCCGTCAATCTCGACGAGCGCCGCACACCTGCGCGGACAGTGGGCAGACGTTGCCGCCTTGTGTCCTCGTGTGCCCGGAGAGCCTCAAGCCGGCGCGCACCGGTGGCAGCGCAGGATGAAGCGGCAGCAGTGGAGGGTTGGGGCGCATTTGAGGCGCTGGCCCCGACGCGCCATTAACTGGGTCGGGGTGGTTCCTCACCCCTCTGGTTTCAGTCAAGCGGGAAGAGTCTGTGCAAGGGGGGCGGATGGGGCTGGCTGCGTCACCTTGGAGCATGAAAGGTTCCTACAGTAAGGCTACTCGAATACGCAGCACCTTGGCTTGGCCCCCGAGCGGGGAGGCGGTCGACGACGCGCAGCATGGCGGTGAGCGCAGCCTGACGACGCGTCTTGATGGACGGATCCTTCTGCCGGCTGACCAATTCCGCCCACCTCTTGACCGGCGGCTTCGTCACCAACATGCGCTCGAGAGGCGGAGCAGCGATCCAGTTCGGTAGCTATCTTGTCGCGCAGCGCATCCATGTGTGTTGCAATAGCCCCCGCTGTGGTTTTTTTCCGAACAAGGTGCTGTCGCACATTGTAAACAAGTTTACAATAGAACAAGTAAACAATTGCCTGGGAAGGCGTTCTGTGCCTCGGTATAGCCGCCACAAAAAGTGTCATGTAAACTATACCACACCGTAGTGGTTTTGACTACGCGTCCTTCCGAGTTCCGTCCGAGGTGCCTGTCGTGGACGTTACGGTTCTCTCAGATTTCAATGGGAGTGAGTGGGGGTTCTATGATTCTAAAAGATACCCCTTACCTCTGGCACGCTTCGATCCATGCTGGAAGCGTCGTAGCCGGCGGGGCGCTCCATTCTGGCATTTCGCCAAATCGACGCCACTCTTTTTACCCCTCGACCGGGGAGTCTGAAACCGGGGTGTCGAGTCCCCCGTCCAAACAGGTTCTTTTTCCCGCTACCCTTACGTTCGGCCGAGCTACACAAAGTCCTTGGGGCTTGGGGTCCCTACTACGTACCACCCCCTGTTTTTTTCGTTTTTCTATTATTGTAATATTGATGTGAACACACCACGCCATCACCTAACCATCACCAGCCCGTGCACGCACAGTGGGCCAGGCCTCTCTCTGCCGTGCCACGATCGCGCACTGCAGCACCTCCCCCTGTCCACGGGCGCAGCCCGAAACAGCGAGAGTGAGCGGCGCTGGGAGGGCGCAGGCCGGCCGCGCACCGAAACTCGCCGCGTTTTCTCTTCTGAGGCACTTGAGCAACGACGACTCCGGTGCCCTGCGGACCCGCCACGTGGAACCGGATCGTCACCACGGGCTGCCCGTTCGCGTGAGCACCACCCTGAAGCCCGCCCAGCAGCTGAACCGCTCCCTAAGGCGAAGGAGCATCATCAGCCTCCCCCACTTCGCTCGCTGCCCACCGTCTAGGGTTGAGATTGTGTTTTTGAGGTTTAAATAATTAAACGAAAACGGACACCTCTACTGTGAGATGGGTAAAAGGAACAGGTCCCCGCCCGTGCGATCTTTGTGCAGGGTTTGCTCTCCAGCGAATTCGATTTTCATTCATAATGGACAAAAGTGTTACCGGGTGTGTTCGATTTTATTAAATGCGCCACAGGTTTTGGCGGGCACTTCGGACCGCCCAGCCGGGTTTCGCTAAAGCAACAGTCGGTCGATGGACTTGAGCGCCCTTGTTGCTGCCCGGAAGCGAGAACGCCCCCGCACCCTGCTCGGCCGAGCGGTCTCGTCGCAGCCCACCAAGCAGGTGCGCAAGTCGCCCGCGTCGGAGGCTCCGAGGCCATCATGTTCGGCGGCGCAGAAACGCCCCAATGCGCCGCCCAGAGCCCTGAATTCGCAGAGCGGTGCGACGCCGTAGCACTCTTCTGCTGATATGATGTGCTGCGCGCGCTAGGCGCACCCTGGCGCGCGGTACACGGGATCCCACCCCATCCCACGACCTGCTCCCAGAAAACTGCCACTCCACCCCCGCTCGTCATCGCGTGGCCCCACATTCTCAGAATGACGCCATTTTCCCCCTTCGCGGCGGCAGGAGCAACTGCGGGGCAGCGCGCGCCGCCCGACCCGGCGCCGCCGGCTCAGGGCCGGGAGGAGATCCCCCCTCGCCGCTTCTATGGGGAGCCGCGAGCCGCTCCCCGCGCCGAGGACTCAGCATCCTCGCAGCCAGCCCCAACGTCTCTCGTCGTTCGCCTGACGGCTGCACAAAAGGAGGACCTGCTTACGGAGCGAGTCAACATGAGTGTGGCGGCGGCAGTAGCCCTCCGCGCACCAAAGCGCTCGGCCGAGACGTGGTCGGCAGTAGCCAAGTGCAGCCCGACGTCGGGTGCGATGGACCTCTTTGTCTGGTGGGCTGAGCCTCGCCCTTTCTCTCTGCGCGCGCTCTGTCACACACTTATGCCTCCCTCGCGTGCAAACACAGGCGGTACATAACGCCCACGTGGACGCTGGAGGCGCAGGCGCGGCCGAAGGTGCGCCAGTGGTCGACGAACTCCCAGTCGGTCCTGCGTGCCACCCTCGACCTGCTCTCGGCGCGGGGCTCCTTCAAGGCGATGTACGACGTGAAGGTGCTAGTCCCGAACAAGGACCGGCCCTCGACGATGGTCGCGGCGGGCGTGGTGCCGGCAACCTTCTCGGTGATCACCAGCGCGCGCAAGACGGTCACGATCGTGCTGCGCATGAAGATGGCCTACTTCAACGCGGTGAGCAGCGCGGTGAGCCCGGGGTACTCGACCCACACGCCTTTGACGCTCTGTCCCTTCTCTAGGTGGGGGATCTGCAGGTGTGTGCGCCGCACCCGCAGCAGGGACCGATCCCAGCCTTCGAGGGCTATGGGGAGTCGGGACTGCTCACGCAGGAGGCGCTCAAGGAGGAGATCAAGCAGTCGATCCGCCTGATGGTGTCGACCAGGCCGGCGTGGGGCAAGTACTTGGACCCGCGGCTGCTCACGGCGGCGCGACGCACGCCGGAGCAGGAGGCGGCGGCGGCGAGGCAGGAGGCGACGAGGGTGGAGAGGCTGGCGGGGGGGGCGGAGGCGGACGAGGACGCGACCCAGCCGTCCGCATCGCCGGCCAGCGTGCTGGCGGAGTCGGGCACGCCGCATCGGCCGTCGCAGGCATCGACAATCAGGGCTCTCTAGCCCGTAACCCGATGCCGATCATCCGGCCCGCTGGGTGCGCTTCTGAGCTCCCCGGCCCTGGATGTGAGGTTACCGACTGCACTCCAAGTGCTCCAAGTGCTCCAAACGTCCCCAAATGGGTTATCTGATGCTTGTAGGGCCTCTGAGAGTGGCCTGCCATGTCACAGGAAGGACTGTGGTTGCAGGAGAGTACCACCAACCATCACTTCAGTTGGTATAGTACCCCACCTTCACCCATCCGGTGATTTCTTTTTAGTTTCCCATAAGTAAGGTAGGTAGGTAGGTAGGTAGGTAGGTAGGTAGGTAGGGGCAGGGCAGGGGCCGGCCAGGTTTTTGCAGAATTTCAGCATGGCGGCCGCCGAAGCAAAAATAAACTACAGCTGTTTCCCCCCGCCTTTTCCCACCCACTCCGCTGTTGCCTTTTTAGGTCCGACCTGCTCGCTTAAAATCCGCGGTGTGCGCCGTCCTCCCATCCCTGCCTTGGGTTGTCTGTTTTATTCCTCACACACCCTTCCAAGAGTCGTGATTTCTTGTTGGTTTTCTAAAATCTCTCTCTCTCCCCTTCCAGCCCTGTTCGCGCGGATTTCGTGAACTCCGAGATATCTTAGCATTTCTAAGTCTTAAGCGCCAGGTCTGACGAGCTGGGCTTGTGGCGCTCAGATACCTGGGTAGGTCATGCACACCCTCTGGGCGCTGAGCTGAGTGGAGCGAGCCGGAGGCGCGAGAGTGTCGTCGCCGGCCGCAAGGCATGGACGAGACCGTGTGGGGTCTTGTGAGGTGTCTATGGTCGCCCCCCTCACAGGCTAGCGGCCAGCCGCTATACCCCTAACTCGCACTCATGGGTGACGACAATTCATTGGATGAGTGTTTGCGAGCAGAAGCGCGTGTGCTGAATCTAGGAATTCCTAGATCGCACGCCGTGTGGTGCCGACGATAATCTTGTGTCACGCCTGTCCTCCTTGTTCGGCTCTGCCGAACAGCGAGCGTGCGGCAGCCGCTCTGGTTTTTTGGACCTTACATCTTTGTGCGAGGTAGTGCGACCCTAGCTCGAGCTCCCCGTCGCGGCACTGTCCCTGAGTGCGTCCCGCCTTGGCGGCACGCATTCGGCGAGGACAGTCCTGCTGACGGGAACGTGTCGCGCGCCGGCGACCATTGCGGCGGGGTGGTTGCGCTCACATAACATAGTCTTGTGACTCGCTCTTCACACCTTGGCACGCCGAGGGGGACAGCATCAGCCTCGATTTGCAAACACCTTGAATTGCAAGCTCGTGGCCTCGATCCAAATGGCGTCACCAATGGCACCGCCCTCCGCCCCTCCGCCCATGTTCTATCTCGCCGACATCGGCGGGAACCAGGCGCTCGACGCCTTCTACCTCCTGATCATGGGCGTCTTCGTCTTCTTCATGCAGGTGCGCGGCGCCCCGAAAGCGCGCGCCGAAACGCAGTACTCACCTCCCGATCGCCCTCGCAGTGCGGCTTCGCCTTGCTCGAGGCGGGGACGGTGCGCTCCAAGAACACCAAGAACATCCTCCTCAAAAACCTGCTCGACGCCTGCCTCGGCGCGTTTTGCCCACCGCCTCGCCCAAAACGCGTCCCGGGCATTCTCCCCCCCTCCCCCCCACACATGCGCGCGATCGCCCCTCCCAGGCGCCATCATCTGGTGGGCGTGGGGCATGGGCGTCGCGTACGGCGACTCGGGCACGGAAGACGGCAACGTCTTCATTGGCACCGCAGTCGGCGGGTCCGGCGCCTTCCTCGCCGCCGGCTGGGGCACGCCAGAGAAAGGT
>NW_005199052.1:85489-86916 GCF_000372725.1 Emiliania huxleyi CCMP1516
CCCCTACTATTACAACTCGGTCGACAAGCAGACGACGTGGACGCGGCCGCCGCCACCGCCGCCGCCTCCGCCGCCGCCGCCGCCGCCGCCTCCGCCGCCGCCACCACCACCCGGGCCGCCACCGCCGGGGGATGCGCCGCAGGGGCAGCGCCGCAAGAGGGCCAAGCCGGCACCGGCGGCGCCGCTCTATCGCACTTGCGATGCAGAGACGGCCCCCTCCGTGTTTGCACAGCCGGGCGGGAGCATCAGCATGTTCTCCCCAACCTTTGCGCAGGGCATGATGCTGGCCGAGTTGAACGCTTCGCGCGCACGCGAGCAGAGTGAGCGGGAGAGTCAGGCCAGGATCTTCGGCTTCATGGGCATCCCCAAGTGATTAGCTCATAGCACTGCTGGCATGACACGCATAGTGGGTGGGTGCGAGCGGCATGGTGGGCTCTGGAATGGGTTATGGGTACCGTGCGGGTGCGGACGGAAGAGAGAGTGCATGTACGAGAGGCTAGCATGCGCATGCTCCGCAGGGGCAGGTGAGTACTGGTCAAAACAATCATTTGCACACTTGTTTGCAACAAAATGCGCTGCAAATGCGACATTTTATGGATCTGGAGTGACACTCTGGATTTCGGGTGACACAGGTTGCGCGGAGTGACGCCAGAAATCGCCGCCGCAGCCACGCACGCCAGCCTCTGACCGACCGCACAAGCACGCGCGCCGCGCGCGCGGCCGCCCTGTTGCTGCGGCGCCGGGGGCTGCACGCTTCTTTTACCTATGTTTCCAGTGCGCGCCACTCCCAAAGCAGAAAAAAGAAACAGGACAGCCAGAAAGAAAACAGCCAAGGCAAGGGAGGGATGGGAGGACGGCACGCCGCCACCACACAGGACTTTTAAGAAGAGGGGTGTGGTGCGCTAGCCGTCGCGACCCTTGGCGCCACCACCCAGGGATTTTAAAAGAAAGCGCCGCGGCTCTCTCCCGCTTGGTTCGAAGTGCACCTGCCGAACGACGACGATCGATGGCGACACCTGCGAAGAAGGCTTCCTCTGCAAGCGCGATGAGCAACACGGTGGCGACTCGCACGCGCGGCGCGCGGCGACGCGAGCAGAAGCACTCGCTCCCCATCCATCCGGTGGTCGCGGTGCACGTGGCGCGCGTTAGTGCTCTCTACCACGGCGAGACGTTTGAGCAGACGGCAAGGGTGTGCATGGCGTGGCAGAAGGGCTCGAGCCAGGCGCGGCACCTTAAGAAGTGCAGCTCCTATGGCGAGCTCAAGTCGGGCAAGCGCTACGCCCGCTTCGACCGCCCGCACGCCGCAGCCTTCCTGCCAGACGGCAACCTCGTCATCGCCGACTGCGACAACTTCCGGCTGCAGACGTGGTCGAGGGCTGCAGACTCCTACATGATCCAGGAGCGAGACCTCGGTGCGACCGCGTGCC
>NW_005199051.1:0-1840 GCF_000372725.1 Emiliania huxleyi CCMP1516
ACCTTGCTCGCCCTCGAGGTGCTGCACGTTGCCGTGGGTTGGGTCAAAGGGTACCCTTCGCTCAACCTGTGTCACCCGAAATCCCTAAGACACTCTTATGGTTTTTTTTTGCAAATTTGCGAAGTGCGGCTTCGGTGTGCATTTTTGCGGCTTCGGTGTGATTTTTTGCGGCTTCGGTGTGATTTTTTGCGGCTTCCGTGTGCGTTTTTGCGGCTTCCGTGTGCGCCCGTCGCTTACCTGCCCGCGACGACGCTGCCCGCCTTTGCCGCGCCAGCCGCCGGCTTGCTGCAGCCGCAGCGCGCGGTGCCCGACCACCGGCGCGCCCGCCCGCTCGCCTTCTCGCGCCGCCTCTCCGCGCAAAGCCGCTCACGCCGCGCGTACTCAGCCATCGGCGCGACATCACCCCCGCAGGCACCTCGCGACGGGTCGGCGCACTCGTGTGGCTCAACGCGGACCTACGGAGCGACTCCGCCGCGCGGCTTGGCGCTGCCCATGGCAGCAACAGGTGCCGCCCCACCACCCGCCTGCTGCCTCTGCCTCTCTCAGCCAAGACCGCCAATACACTTACGCCCCCCGCTTCCCCTCTGGCCTGCTCGAGTCTTTGCGCGCGAACCGCTCCTCTACCAAGGACGCGCCACCCATCGACGGCTCCCCCGAGGACACCTCCTCGGGTGATGACTCTTCCGACGACCCTCCGTCTGACGGGGACGACCATCTCGCAACTGCTCTTGCAGAGGAAGCCGCCAACCGTGCCCTCGAGCAGTCCCTCGACAAACTCGCGTCTCAGCCCCGCCGGCCACAGCCGCGCCGCGAGCGGCCTGCTCGAGGGGACCCTGGCCACTGGGAGGGGATCATTGCCCACACGCTCTCGCATTTCCGCCAACGCCATCGCCCTGTCTCAGAGGCCACCGCCTCCGAGCTCCCCGCCGGCCCTTCTCTCGCGCGGCTGCCACCGCCACCGCGCGAGGCGAATGCCTCCCAGCTCCTACCGGCCGCAACCGGCCCGCCCTCCCGCCGCCGCGGCACCCAGATGCTGAAGCCTCTCGGGTGGCCCAGGAGGCCCGCACCGCCTCGCGCTCCCCTGCAGCGCCCCGACCCCTCCCTGACCGCCCCCGAAAGCGAAGCCCGCGCCCTGCGCGGCCACCCAACCGATTCTGACTCCGACCCCAGGGCCTAGGCGGCCCGCCATGAAATCTAGCCGTGTGTGCTGGCGTCCGGGTCCCAGCGGGTTTTCACGTAACAAGTACACACAAGGGCTCCAGCCCTGTCTCGCGCACGCGTCCCTGGCGGGCGCCGCGGACCAGTTCCAAGGGCTCAAGTATGGCAGAGCGTCTAGTGTCGGATGCTCCTACTAAGGGCGTAGTCTACGCTCTTACTCCTACCATCAACTCCGTGCCGGTCCACACAGTCCGCAAGCCTGGGCGCGGCCGCTGCCTCATCGCGGCGGAGGGCGTGAGCGCCGGAGCGACAGTCCTCGAGGAGATGCCGCTGATCGCGCTGCCGCTTCCTGACTCGACAGAGCACGCCTTGCTCTGCGACGTGTGCCTGCGCGACATCGGCAGTCCTGCCGAGCACATACAGCACGCCGCGGAGCTCGACAGCCCGCCCGTTCTGCCCATCGATGGCGATCCCGACTTCGACTGCCGGCGCGTTGAGTGCAGCCGCGGGTGCGACGCGCAGTTCTGCAGCCGGGAATGCGAGGCCCTCGCCCAGGCCACCTTCCACGGCCCGCTCTGTCCAGGCGCGGAGCCGCAGGCGCCTCACGCCGAGGCAGTCGAGGCCTTTCTGGACCACGCACACGGCACGGACGAGGCCTTCCTGCTCGGCGGCCGGCTCGTGG
>NW_005199050.1:0-1840 GCF_000372725.1 Emiliania huxleyi CCMP1516
CTGATCCAGCACGGGCCGTAGGCCAGGCCTGGCCAAAGAAACCAGCACCTCAACAGGCTTCCCTGAGCGTCACAGCTCGGTGATCGCGCCGGCCGGACACCACTGTGACGTCCGTTCCGGGCATTTGAACGCGACCTTCGGGGGCAAAGACATGGGCTCTATGGCTCAGACTGGACTCCTCTTGGCCCCTTCTGATGCCCTAGGCCACACCTGGGCCTTACCTGGGGTCCTAGGGGGCGGGCAGGGTTTGCCCCCCCCAACTGGCCCGGAGAACCTTAAGAAGAAGAAAATACCGCGTCGCGCTGTTCACATACACGTGCCTCTTGAATAGGTCAACTCGACGTGCACACAGAGAGCCAGGCATTCATTACATAGTGCCCTTCTTCTCCACGGTGACGGACTTTAAGCAGGTGATCACGTCGACATTCGAAGCCGACGAGGCCGTCATCGCCCGCTTCGCCGACACGTACGTCGGGATGATCTCCGTCTCACCTACCGCTTCAAGCTGCCCGCCGACCGGAAGGCGTGCGCAAGATGCACCGCGAGTTCCGCTCCGAGACCAATCTGGTCAGGTCGCTGCTGATGCGGAACGCGTCGAACGTGACGGTGATCACGGCGACACAGTACACCGGCGAGGAGTTCTTCCAGGGCGGCCTGAACCAGTTCAAGACCCAGCTCGCTGATCAGCTGCAGAAGGCATCTACCTCACCGAGCGCCGGCAGGTCGAGATCGAGCAGACCGACCTCGCGCCCGTCGGCCTGGCTTCCCCCGACGGCCGGCCCCAAGCTCGTGCGCGCCAAGCAGCTGGTGTGGAAGACGGTGCCCATTCTCCAGGACAATGGCGTGCCGCAGCGCGCCGAGAACCCGCTCTCCCAGTACGGGCTCGGCGCGGCGGAGGTGCCCGACTCGGGAGCGGTGCAGTTCATATGAAAACCGGGCCGGAGCGTGCATTTCATATGAGGAGGCGTGCACGGGGGCGTGCCCCCGGAGCACCGCTCCCGTGCGCTGTCATATGAGGAGGCGTGCACGGGGGCGTGCCCCCGGAGCACCGCTCCGGTGTCGGGAGGGGCTGCGCACGGGGGCCGGCAGTGCGTTCCCACGGGGGCTGCGTTCCCACACGAGGTGGCCACACCTTCCTACCACGACGAGTTCGGCGACGCTGCTGTCAACGTTCCGCAGCAGGGCCACAACATCAAACACAAGCGTCATCTCTTCAGCGCCTCATCCTCGCCCTACGCGCCGCGTGGGGCACAGCTGTGCGAATGGAGCCGACGAACCACCTCGGTCATAGTTACAACAAACAACCCGACGTGGACGCGTACAACATTGGCAGGGGCGGCAAGCGCTATTCCGGCGATGTCAAGGTCTGCCCCCTCACCAGCAGCGGGGAGCACGGTCGGAAGGGCGCTTTTGTCGCTTTCGGCAACACCGAATCATTCTACCGGAACATGGTCATGGGGCATGGGCCCTACTGCGAGGAGGGAGAGGGAGGTGAGGGGGAGGGAGAGGGGGGGGGGAAGGGAGGGTGAGGGGTACGGGGGCGAGGGCATGGAGGGGGAGAGGAAGAGCAAGGGCGAGAGGGAGCAGGGGACGGGTCGATGGCATACTAGGGGGGGGGAGGGTGGGGGGGCGGCGACCGCCGCATACCGTCCTATGGCGGCGAGTATCGCTACGCCAGGGAGGACAAGGACGTCGGCGTGCAACTCCTGCTTGTTCGAATCCTTCCGGGGGGTTCGGGAAAGGTGGGTTGGTCAAGATCCTTTTTGAAAGGGGGGCTAACGTGGCTTGCAAAATAAAACGGAGCCCGGGCCCCAGTACCTCTAGTGAAGGTGACTTTCTG
>NW_005199049.1:0-1839 GCF_000372725.1 Emiliania huxleyi CCMP1516
ACAGCTGCAGTTGGCAACGACGCTCACGACGACCCGAAGCGCGACCGGCCGGACCTTTAAGGTTGGCGATTGCTCGACTCTCGCGGCGCTGATGGAGGGCGGCTGGCTGGACAGGCTCCAAGCGCTCCGCCTTGAGGTGCCATACCTAGGAGTGGCGGGCTTTCGACCGATCTTCGAGGCGCTGGCCGGTGGCGCGCTTCCGAAGCTGCGCCACCTCAACCTCTCCCACAACATCCTTGACGAGGGGGGCGGCTGCATTTGCTCGGCACTCTCACGCATCAGGCTACCGGCGGGGTGCGGCTTGTCTCTCAGCAACAACCGCATCACCAGCGACGGCGTGGTCGCTCTGGCCGGGGCGTTGGCTCGCGGCGCGTTTCCATCGCTGGTAGCCCTGGACCTGTCCGACAACGACATCGACGGCGCCGGCGTTGAGGCGATCGCCGAGTGCGGCAGGATGGGCCACCTCAGGTCGCTCCAGAGTCTGAACCTGGATGGCAATGACGGCACCACCGCCGCCAGCATCGACGTGCTGGCCGCGGCGCTCCGCGCTTGGGGCACCTTCCCCGCGCTAAAGAGCATCTACCTGCCTCACGAGGCCGCCGATTTCGGGCCGGCGGGTGCCCGTCTTGTCGCGGTGTGCAATCGCGAGCGAAACGTCGGGCTCTCCTGGATTTGAGATTTTCACTCGTTTATTTATCACACACATGTGAACATGAACCTGCAACCTCCCGCACGCACGCCTTATCTTCAAAAAATACTCCAGGGCCTCGGTGCCAATCGTGTCGCGTGGACGTCCCTTCGTTCGTCAGCGCGTCCTCTGCGTCGATGTGGCTAGACTACTCGCAGAATCCCTATCATTGAAAGTAGCAACCGGGTCGCGCTACACGCTCTCCGAATGGGATTTTCTGCCCTGCCCCTGTCGCAGCCCCGGCTGCCTCCCGGAGGCCCGCCCGGCCATGCAATCCGCCGCCGGACCGCCCGGCGGGTCCAACCCGAAGCGGGCGACCGGCCGTTCGCACCGCTCGGCCGACGGGGCGAGCCCCGCGGCCCTCGATCGCTCGCCCCGGAAGTGGCCCGACCGGCCCACGCGCACGGCCTGGCCTCTACCGCCACTTTCGGCGGCGCAATTTGCGCCTTCATCGCTCTCTGGATCGTCCTGGCACCCATCGGACTCCTCCCGACGGTCGGCGGCGCCCACTCCGTGCACTTTGAGTCAGACTCGCTCTTCGGCAGGCACGCTCTTCGGCGAAAAGTCGCCGCCGGCTGTCCACGCCGAGCCAGCCAGTTGCCGGCTCGCACGGCAGCCTCTTCCTCTCGACCAGCCTCAACTTCGACACGGTCATCATTTTGTCGCTGCGTGCTCGTGGCGAGCCGGGCGGCGGTCAAAGTTTGCCCAGACGAGCGCCAGGCGATAGTCCCGTCTCTGTTCGCCCTGTGCATGTCAGGCCAGGCTGCAGCGGGGCACGACCATCGTGCTGCCCTGTTGCAGCCTGACGTTTCCCACTGTGCACAGCCGCCAGAGCGCCACCACCGCCCGGCATCGTGTCACGGCGAGCTCCTTCTGCACCCGTTCGCGAGGCTCTTGCGCTGGCACACTTCGGCCTTCCGCTGCTCGCGTTCGGCGAGCTCTTCTCCGCACTCCTGCCGCGGTGCCGTCGCCACACACCTTCTGGCCGGCCTGAGCCACGCGGACTCGACCTCTCTCTCTCTCTCTGGTGCACGCCACGGGCCGCGGAGGCAGCGTTGCTGGCACAGTCGAGCTGGAGTATCCGCTTCTTGATGCTTCTGCGGTCAAGCTTGACCTTATGTGACATTGAACGGTGTGTGTGATCCTGCACC
>NW_005199048.1:0-1838 GCF_000372725.1 Emiliania huxleyi CCMP1516
GGGGGGTGTTATATGCTGGGGTGGGGACCGCGGAACCTTACTCGGGGCGAGAGGTAACAAGGGCTATTACGGCCGTTCCGACCCCCAAACTGTATAAAAAACCGAACCTCTTTCTGCCGGTTTTTTCACCTAGGACGCGGCGAGGAGGGGCGGCACTAAAGCGGGGCCCCCGCTGTTCCCCGATCGTGCGGAAAGCCGCGCAGCAATGGACCGAGGAAGATGAGAACCCGCCTAGAGCGACAATGGCGCACTTGCTTAGCGGCGCCTGCCCGGGGAATAGGGAGCAGGCCAGATGGTTCCTCAGAGTAGCGCGAGCGCAGACGGGGACGGCGATCAGCAAAGTAGCGCAGGCGGCACCCGACTCCAAGGATACGCTGAAGACGCTGAGAATAGCGCATGTCGCTGCGCTGAAGGGCTCACGCTATAGGGTGCTGGATGAGGACGGGTACGATGCACTAGCACCAGCCGTCGGGGGGGTGTTGCCGGCGCTGGTAGATGACCTCTCGGAGAAGAGTCGGAGGGACCTTGGCGCCGGGGTCACGAGGAACTTGCAAGTCGTGGCCGAGGCGGCGACGGGAGCGGTGCAGAGGTGGATCCAGCTCAATGATGAGGCTACGGCGCGCATAATGAAGAGAGAGGAACACATCGAGTGGCTGAGGAAGCTCGTCGCTGGGTGGAAGGAGGCCCGGCCAGCCTTGAGGGAGTCGCGGAGGAGGAGGGATAATGGAGGTAACGTGGGAACAGGCCAACAGCCAGTGGGACGAACGAGGGCCGCGACGGCGGCTCAAGCGGGAGGGAGCGGAGACGGTGGGCAGAGAGCGAAGTGGGTGAGACTGATGATGCTCCTTCGACTTAGGGAGCGGTTCAGATGCTGGGCGGGCTTCAGGCTGGTGCTCACGCGAACAGGAATCGACGCGATGTGCAAAGCATACAAGATAGGGTGCCCACAGGGCCCAAAAAAAGAAAGGAAAAAAGAAATGGGCCACCCCCGATCGCAGCACTTCGTGTTGGCCAGTCGAGAAATTGAGAGTGTGACTAGGAGGGTGGGACGCTGGGGATTCTCAAAGGTATACCCTTGGAATGGCCGGATCCAGCCTTAAAAGTACGAGATCGCGCGCGCTTCGCGCGCTGCACCGCCTATTCTCCGCGGCTGTGTGACGCGCGCGTGCCGTGTACCAGCAGGGTTGGGCGCGCGCGGCGCGACGGCGCCCGCGAGGGAAGGCGCGGGTGCAGCGGCCGCCGGCGGCCGTGCCGCCCGCCAGCCGGCGCAGCAGCGGCCAGCGCAGCGGCCGCCGGCGCAGCAGCCAGAGCAGCCGGTGCGCGCCTTGCGAGGCGAGTACTGCCGCCCGGCAGCCTTGAGGCGGCCGGGCGGCAGTACTCGCTCGAGCTTTGCGAGCCGTGCGCGCGCCGAGGCGCGCGCGGCGCGCGCCCGCCCGGCTGCCAGTAGGAGGCGGCGCAATATGGCCTATAGTACAGCCCTTGAGGAGGAGGAAGAGGCTGGCTGGCAGTGCTGTATGCCGCCGAGGGGCAGCTTTGGGGTGCTGTCACGTGCCCAGGGGGCTGCAGAACGCGTCCGCAACCGGGACAACCCGCCCCCCCAGCCGAGGCCGGTCGAAGCCCACTTGGACACAGCCATGAGGAGTCCTCTTGGTGCTCCTGGCGGCCGTTGGAATGGCGAGCGCGCGCCGATGGGGGGGGGGGGGTCTTGCTTGCTCCACACCGAGCGCCACCGGTCCGGACCGGCGTGTCCACCGAGGGGTGGCTTGCACAAGGTCTGAGCCGCGGGCGCTCGGCGCCAAGTGCAGTGTCACGCTCGTGCTCGCGCGTGACAAACCGGG
>NW_005199047.1:0-1837 GCF_000372725.1 Emiliania huxleyi CCMP1516
CGCTATCTCGGGCGATCTCGGAGCGTCGCTCGCGCGGCGGCACACCTACCGTGCCCTGGTCCGACAGCCTGACAGCAAACCCCAGACAACGCCTGACAGTGCCCGACAGCCTGACAGCGTTGACAGCACTTTCTCTGACAGCCTGACAGCACGTATCTGACAGCCTGACAGCAGAGCCTGACATCAGAGGTGACCCGTCGCTGTCAGGCCCTAACGTGACAGCCTGACAGCTGCCCGACAGCCCGACAGCACACAGTGGCCTGACAGCAGCGCTGACAGCCCGACAGCCCCGACCAGCCCGACAGCAGCACAGACCGTACACAGGCTGTGCAGCCTCTTTCTTGTGCCCCATGAGGGAATAACAAAACTATTACATGCAAAGACATGTGAGTGTGGTCCATCTAGTCATGGGATGTTCATGGGTCTCTCTCTCAACCCTCCCGCCCCACCTCTGCGGACCCGCGGCTGTGCTACTACAAATGAAGCTACCAGCTAGCCTTCTGGGGCCCTACAGATCAGTCATATGCCTACGGCGTCTGGGTGGGGGTGGCCGCCGCCGTCTGTGCCGCCGCCGCCGCCTGCGCCTGCGCCGCCATCTGCGCTCCCCCCAGGCGGCCGCCGCCGCCGCCGGCACGGTAGACGCGCGCCGCGCCACTGGCAGCTCGAGCGCAGAGTACCTGCGCCAGCTCTCGATGAGTCAGCGCAGCAACGGGGTCTTCATCAATGACCCCAAGGGTCTCTTTATCCTCCGGTGGTGTACCGTGAGGTGAAGGGTGACGGGACCCCCCCAGACGGCCTGCGCTACCAGTCAGAACAGAGCGTGCAAGTACTACAAGCTGACGAGCGACAACGATTGGGAGGCCTTCCGCTGGACCAGCAACTACCAGATCATCAGCAAGGTGTACCTGAAGAAGCACTCCTCCCTGCCTCTCTGCTATTCCCTCAGTGCGGCAGACAAGAAGATGGTGACGTCCACCATGAAAAGGATGGTGGGACCGGAGGCAGAGTAGAGACTGAGTATGTGTAGTAGAGTCCTGCTGGTTATCTCTTGATAGTGTCATAAGTGTGGCTGGTGTGTGTCAGAGCCTGACAGCGCCCCGGACAGCACCACCTGACAGCTCCTGACAGCACCGGCCCTACGCCTGACAGCAGCAGCAGCCTGACAGCTCTGACAGCTCCGACAGCGTCTGACAGCAACACCCGACAGCTCCGACAGCACCCGACAGCTACAGATCACCTCTGATGTCAGACAAGCACCCGACAGCACCCGACAGCACTGACAGCACCTGACAGCTGGTCTGACAGAGGCACCTGACAGTGTCTGACAGCTGCCCGACAGCCCGACAGATCACCTGACAGCGCACCTGACAGCCTGACAGCCAGGGCTCAGGTGGGGAGAAAGAAGCAAGAAGGTCCCCACCTGCACGAGCAGGATTTTGGAAGGACGATGAGGGACACAGGGGAACGGGAGAGGGGATCTCATTGTTGTGCGAGGGAGTTGAATCGTACTTGGAACTTGCAATTGGGTGCCCTCACTGGTCTAGTAGTATGTGACGCTGCTCAGTAGCGTCCACAAAGTCGCGTCATGTGTTGCGACGGCCAGGTATGGAGACGGAATGTCCCAACCGGTTGAACGGTAGCCGTACGTGGGATTTCTTCTTCCACACCTCCGGGGCGCATGTCGAGCTCCGGCGCGCCGCGCGACGCCGCGACCGTCGACGAGATCCTGCGCTCGATGGGTGTGACCGACTACGAGCCGGGCGTCCTCCACCAGCTCCTCACCTTCATGCACGCTCATTGCGCCGAGGTCTTTTCGGAAGGCGCAGACTACGCGGCG
>NW_005199046.1:0-1837 GCF_000372725.1 Emiliania huxleyi CCMP1516
CGGGGCGGGCGTCGAGCGGTGGCGCGGCAGTCTCCGATGAGGTCGTGGCAGAGGCGGAGTGTGGCGAGGAGGCGGCGGTGCTGGCGTGGCTTGACAGCGGCGGGCGGGTCAACGCGACGTACGAGAGAGGCAAGACGAGCGGCCTCACGCTGCTGATGAGCGCCGCCATGTACGGCCACGAGCGGGTGGTCGAGTTGCTGCTGCGGCACGGCGCGGAGCTCAACCTGCAGAACAGCATCGGCGAGACCGCGCTGATGATCGCCGCCAACAACGGCCACGAGCGGGTGGTCGACTTGCTGATACGGCGCGGCGCGGAGCTCAACTTGCAGGACAGCGAAGGCGGCACCGCGCTGGTGGGCGCCGCCCTCTATAACCACCCCGCCGTCGTGCGGCGCTTGCTGCGGGCGGGCGCAGACACGGCGGCGCGCAGTGCGAACGGCAAGACGGCGCTGCAGTGGGCCAAGGAGAAGGGCCACGCCGACTGCGTCGAGGTGTTCCGGCAGCACGTCAAGGAGTCGGTCGTGGCGGGACGGCCTACGGCGACAGCAGCCGGCGGCGCAGGCGCAGGCGGCGTTTCCTCCGGCGGCGCTGCCTCGGCTGGATCGAGAGTCACGAAGATGCTATCTCCAGCGGTGGCGGCGGGGCGGGCGTCGAGCGGTGGCGCGGCAGTCTCCGATGAGGTCGTGGCAGAGGCGGAGTGTGGCGAGGAGGCGGCGGTGCTGGCGTGGCTTGACAGCGGCGGGCGGGTCAACGCGACGTACGAGAGAGGCAAGACGAGCGGCCTCACGCTGCTGATGAGCGCCGCCATGTACGGCCACGAGCGGGTGGTCGAGTTGCTGCTGCGGCACGGCGCGGAGCTCAACCTGCAGAACAGCATCGGCGAGACCGCGCTGATGATCGCCGCCAACAACGGCCACGAGCGGGTGGTCGACTTGCTGATACGGCGCGGCGCGGAGCTCAACTTGCAGGACAGCGAAGGCGGCACCGCGCTGGTGGGCGCCGCCCTCTTGAACCACCCCGCCGTCGTGCGGCGCTTGCTGCGGGCGGGCGCAGACACGGCGGCGCGCAGTGCGAACGGCAAGACGGCGCTGCAGTGGGCCAAGGAGAAGGGCCACGCCGACTGCGTCGAGGTGTTCCGGCAGCACGTCAAGGAGTCGGTCGTGGCGGGACGGCCTACGGCGACAGCAGCCGGCGGCGCAGGCGCAGGCGGCGTTTCCTCCGGCGGCGCTGCCTCGGCTGGATCGAGAGTCACGAAGATGCTATCTCCAGCGGTGGCGGCGGGGCGGGCGTCGAGCGGTGGCGCGGCAGTCTCCGATGAGGTCGTGGCAGAGGCGGAGTGTGGCGAGGAGGCGGCGGTGCTGGCGTGGCTTGACAGTGGCGGGCGGGTCAACGCGACGTACGAGAGAGGCGAGACTAGCGGCCTCACGCTGCTGATGAGCGCCGCCATGTACGGCCACGAGCGGGTGGTCGAGTTGCTGCTGCGGCACGGCGCGGAGCTCAACCTGCAGAACAGCATCGGCGAGACCGCGCTGATGATCGCCGCCAACAACGGCCACGAGCGGGTGGTCGACTTGCTGATACGGCGCGGCGCGGAGCTCAACTTGCAGGACAGCGAAGGCGGCACCGCGCTGGTGGGCGCCGCCCTCTTGAACCACCCCGCCGTCGTGCGGCGCTTGCTGCGGGCGGGCGCAGATGCTGCGGCGCGCAGTGCGAGCGGCAAGAAGGCGCTGCAGTGGGCCAAGGTGGCGGGCCACGCCGAGTGCGTGGCGCCTTCGAGGAGCACTCGTCGCCGCAGCAGAGGCGACGGCGTGGCAGATCAGCCGACAGCCGCACGCCG
>NW_005199045.1:0-1357 GCF_000372725.1 Emiliania huxleyi CCMP1516
TGCTTTCTGCAGCGGCACGGCACGTGGAACTTGAACTTGACGCGGGCACCGGCGGTGGCGGCGGCGGCGGCGGCGGCGGACAGCTGCGGTGGAATCGTGATGCGCAGCTTCACAATGTGCGGCTGGTCTCCGGACTCTTTCTCCGTCGCCCGTTCGAGCCGTACCCGTCCGAGGTTGATGATCTCCTCGCAGGGCGTGCCAGTGGACGTCATCGGGGACGGCAACGCCTCAGCGGGGCGGCCGGGGCCTGCAACCAACTCAAGCCCTCGGGCGACACTAGCCATGGGGCGGGGCGGGGCGATGTTTTCCCCCCTCAAGGCGAAATAGGGAAAAAGAATTTCCACTCGCCCGTACGACACTAGCCATCCCTTGGGTTGTCCGTCTTCTTTCTTTTCTTTTCGTTAGGCACACCAGGGGTTGTCTGCTCTATTTATTTATTAGGCACGGGACTGGCGCGCACTGGCACTAACACAGGTAATTTTAAGCGAAAAAGTTTTAACCCCCCTTCCCTCCTTTGGTTGGGTTGCCTGTCTTCCTTCTTTCTTGAGCACTTGAGCACTGGGTAGGGTCGATTCCGCATGGTACGGGAGGACCCCTCGATCGTCTCGCCCTCCCTCGCTCGCTGGTGTGTGAGTATTCTTGATACGAAACCACGGACGACACACACCAGTCGACTCGCATCGGCGGTTTTGCTGTAGAGCCTCTACAACAAACTCTACAGCAAAATCGCGCTCTACATCGCTCTACATCGGACTCACATCGTCACGCGGCGGATGTAGAGCTCTACAGCTCTACAGCGCTCCAGAGCGCTCTACATCTCTACATCTCTACAGCGCTCTACACTCTACATCCTCTACACCCTCCCTCAGGCCCCCGCCGCTGGTGTGCGCAGCGCTTGGAGCCGCGCGGGCCGCGGAGGAGCGCCGGCGGTGATTATTGCGTGTGGCTGCAAGAGGGGGAGGGGAGGGGAGAGGGAGCCGGGGAGGGGAGGGGAGAGGGGGGGGGGGGGGGAGGGAGCCCGGGAGGGGAGGGGAAGGGGGGGGGGGGGGGCTTCCGGCACTCCCAAGGGGCACGGGGTAACCCCGTTGCTGTCGCTTTCCCCGACCCTCATGGATTGGTTGGCCAAAGCTTTTCCACCCCCGGGCAGCGCAATGGCAAGCGGGACGGGTACCCCAGGAGCCCTGGCACCGCCACCACAAGAGCGCAGGCCAAGGGCGCGATCGAAGGCAGCCCTGCCATGAAAAAACTGCCCTCCCCCTACCCCACGGGGTTTGCCTTCTCCCGCTTCGACCCGGAAAAGCAGGGGTCAAAATGTAGATGAAAGGAGGAGGTTGGAGCCGAGTCCAACCAGCGCTGG
>NW_005199045.1:13482-18684 GCF_000372725.1 Emiliania huxleyi CCMP1516
AGATTCGCCTCTCGCGGCGCGCTGAGTTAGTATCGCCGGTGCGCCAGCAAGCTCTGCTCCACAGCAGGGCATGCCCGACTGGCTCCCGCTAGCCGTGCGTCCTGGTGGCATCCATTGCCAGCTCAGGTAGCCTCAGGAGGTCGCCTCGCGCACGACGCGGCGTCGCACAGCACCGCTCAGCGTTACTACCGAGTTAGTATCGTCGACCCACAGAGGCTGCTCTTCTGTAGGTGGAGCCGACAAACGCCGGCCGGGTCGGCGCCGCCGCCCCCATCGCCGCCGCCGGGGCGGCGGCGGCCTCGGCGGACCATCCGGCGCGCCGCGCGCCCGTCGGGGAGGTGTTCACCACCCCTGGCTCCTCACCCCGCCACGCCTTCGTGCAGACGCCGTGTCACCCACCTCAAGCGCCGCTCGGACTCGGTTGACGGCCACCCAAGTGCTTGGCTCATGCCAAGCCGACCGGCAGGCGATTCCCACTCACTGCTAGGCTAAGCTCGGGCTGTCCGGCGTCAGTGTGGTGCCGTGAGGGGCGCCACCCCCAAAACTACGATCGTTAGTACCGTGCGGGGGCAGTGCATTTAATTCTGTCAAAAATCCAAATCTGCTCCGTGGAGCTTATTGGGCTAGGATCATACGTCCGGGAGGCCCCCCATGCGTGCCGTAACGATCGACAGCGACTGGCTACTCTGTTCACGTTCACACCTCGTAAGACCCCAAGACCCCGGTACAAAAATGCTCTCATGCTCCCGTGATTTCTTTTTTAGTTTCCCATAAGTAAGGTAGGTAGGTAGGTAGGTAGGTAGGGGCAGGGCAGGGGCCGGTCAGGTTTTTGCAGAATTTCATCATGATACTAACCCGTGGCTTTTGGGCGCACCTCTGGTGGTGTTCGCGCTCTGCGCGGCGCCACCGGCGGCGCGTCGGAGTGGCGGCCGCCACTCGCGTGGTGCCAAGAGGTTCTCCGGAACCCTTACGCGCACCACGGCGGCCGCCTTCAACTCCCCGAGCGGGGCCCTAGGACCAAGGGCGCGCTCGGCAAATTCCTGCGCTTTGCGCAGGGTCACAACCCCTGGGCCAGTTGTTGGTGGAACCACCTCAAGGCCAGCGCGCATGCGCGGGCGATGGACTGACTCCAGCAGCTCAAGGGCTCGCGCTCTCCTCACCGCCGCGCGCGCGTTGCAGCAGGAGTGCCGCAAACCGCAATGCGGCATTGTGCGACTACCGCATCGTGCCGCAGCTGCACCGCTTCTCCTCGGACATCATCGTGAACTCGGTGGTCCGCTGCGAGGACGCGGTCAGCACCGCGCCGGATCTCTTCTGAGAGCCGGCGCGGATCGCGGATGCGGCTTGAAGGCTCTGCCGGCGGATCTGTGGCCTGGCGCCTGCCAGACTGCGGGTCCAAATACCCCGGCGCTCGCGCGCGCCACCGCCCCCGGCGCGGGGTGGGATATCAGTTCGTGAGTTCTGTGTCCCCGTCCCTGTGCTCCACCTTCTTCTCCCGTGTCGGTCCCTGAGAACCCCACTATACAGCGCCACCTCGTGAGCTGTCCTGTGAGCTGTGTGTTGTGCGTCCAGCAGTCCGGACCCAGTGCTACGGCCGGTGACAGCGTGCCTCGTGTCGGCTCCCGAGCCAATCGTGTGCAGCGTGTGTGTGCGTGTGGGCCCGTCCTCCTTGCTTGGAGGTGTGTAAGACTGACCCGGCCAAGCAAAAAAAATATGCACCTGCTCAAATACATACAAGAAAGATCTCTGGCTGATCGAGGATCAAGAGCGAACACAAAATAACCCCTCCCGACTGACGGTACGGGAGCTGTTTTCTCGCTACAGGGTAGCGGTACGGGGCGCCGGAGAGCCTAGCGGTATAGGCGCGCTCGGTGTGAAGCGGCTCCTGCGCGGTACGGGCCTCTTTCCTATACCGCGCCCGCTGGGCCTAATGCTCGGCCAACCCTTTGCCAGCAGCGTCTCGGCGGACCCCGTTCCGAGCTGGGGATGTGGCCGCTCCGCACATTCACCTGGCTCCTCCGATCGGACGATGCGGTACCGGCCGGCCAGCGGCCAGCCGACACAATACCGCCTGATGCTGCCACAACATGCCGACGGGAAAACACCTCTGCCGCTGGTCCTTTCGTTCCACGGGTGGGCCGGCAACCTGTCGGAGCGGCCCGTGCTCCTCGCGCACGGGCGGCAGCACGGCTACATCGTCGCCGCACCGACCGGCTTTGCAGACGATTTGTGGCCGTCGTGGAACGGCGGCGGCAGCACACGCTCTCCAGGCCGGCTCGGCGCCACCTGCCTCGACCCGACGGGCTCGCTCTGCCTGGGAGGGTGGAGGAGCTGACAAACCCTCTCCGATTTTCTCGTATTCCCTGCAGGCTCGCTGTTTGACCCGCCCGGGACGAAGGGCTACTGCTACGCCTCCTGCGGCACGTGTGATGACGCCTGCTGGTGGACGACCTGCGAGGACTCCGTGGCACAGGCGGACTCACCAGCGTCCAAACACCGCCAACACAACACAACACGACAAGAAGCCTCGACACTCTCTCCAACATGCGGCGCAGGCGGCGGCGCTGCTCGACGAGCTGCTCGGCGACGTGTGCGTCGATGCGTCCCGCGTCTTTGCGACGGGCGTGTCCAACGGCAGAGCCATCTCTCTGTGCCGGGACCCTGGGAGGCAAGCTCCTCGGAGCCTCTCAGAGCCGTCCTAGGCGCCATCTTTCTGTACGAGCTCGCCTCCGACCCGCGCACCGCCGGCCGGTTCGCAGGCTCTCCGCCCCCAGACCCTTCTTGCCTGCTCCTGCCTCCACACCTGCGGTCCTGCCTCCACAGCTGCGGTCCTGTCTTCACACCTGCGCTCCTGTCTTCACACCGCCGGCCCGGTTCGCAGGCTACGCGCCCGTGGTTGGGTCCCCTCATGCCGGCTTCAACGCGCCGCCGCTGCACCCGCCGGCGGCCTTGCTCGCGCGTGTGCGGCGGGCTGTGAACAGCGCCTCTTCACACTGTCCCTGCGGGCAGGCGGCCTTCTTTGGCGTGTGGGGCGAGCTAGACACGACGGTCCCTCCCGCCGCCGCCAACGCAAGCGGCGACGGGGCGGTCGGCACCTTCTCTCCACACCTGTCTTTCCAAGCCGGACTGCTTTCTGTTTTAGGCGAGCGACGGCGTGGCAGTCGACACGAGCTACGCCGGGGGCTGGAGGTACACGGCGGCGCGCGCAGTCACAGCCCGGTGGGCTGAGGCGTCTGCCCGCCCGCGCCGCGACCCTTCTGGGAGGTTTCCGGGAGCCTTCCAGGAGCCTTCTAGGCGAACGGCTGCCGGCCCGAGCCACAACCGCTCGGACAGCCGCACTCGTGGGGCGGCAGAGGCTGCGTGGGCTACCAGTTTTGTGCGGGCGGTTCCGAGGTGCGATGCATTCGTTCGCCGAGATTCGCCGAGATCCCTCTTTCGACTGCATCTCACGGCGGTCGAGATTGTACCTCATCAGGTGGTCGAGTGCGTGTGGGGCGGCGGCGGGCACGACGCGCCCCCGTGGGCCGAGGACCGCGCTTCCTAGACGCAGCACCGACCCCCCTCCGCTCGAACGGGCCCGCGAGACGACGCGACGTTGGCCGCATGCACCTAGCGGCACTTCCCCCTCTCTCGCCCACTGTCCTCTCTCTCGCGCGTGCGCATGCTGACTCGCGCGTGCGCATGCCGCCCGCAGGACGCGCTCCTCCACTTCATGCGCCCACGCGCCTCGGACGCGCCGCTTGCCAGGACATGTCCTGGACGCTTCTCGGCACTTGCTAGGCGCCGCCACGCCGTCTCCCGGACACGTCCAGGACATGTCTTGGACGCTTCTCGGCACTTGCTAGGCGCCGCCACGTCGCACACGCGTCGCGCCTGCCTCCGCCGCGGCCGAGCTACTACGAGGCGGCGCAGCGCGGCGGCCTCTCCGCCGGCGACGCCGCAGAGGTCGCGCTGATTGCGACCGCCGTTGTCGCTCTCGCCGCCGCCGCAGCAGCTTGCGTAGTTCGGTGTCACCGCCGCCGCCGCCAGCGCCAGGCGCTGCTTTCGTCCCTTTCGCAGAGAGGCATCAGCGTCGGCCCTTGCGCCCCTCGCGCAAGCGCCGGCCGGGGCGGCAGCATGCGCACCGCCTCGCTCCCGGTGGTTGCGGTCCTCGAACCCGCCGCCGAGGAGATGGCATGCCAGATGGAGGACCCCTGGGCGGGCGGCGCCGCTACGGTTCCGCCCGCGGCAGACTGAGCGAGCCATTAGTGTACAGTTAATCGAGCCGCTCTCCGCGACGTGTATGTTTCATACATGCAAGTGAGCTTGTTTCGGGGGGGTCGCGTGAACCCCACCAGCCGACACGCTCGAGACAGAAAGATATGCATCATGCGACATGGCGGTGAAGCTACCGCACCCGCGGGCGGTGGCGACACTCTCAGACTGCGAGACCCAGGCGCCAGACCGGACATCAGCTAGCCTTGTCCCACGGCATTGGCGGGAGGGTCACGCCGAAGAAGGTGGCGGGCTCCGGCTTGGGAGGCGACGACTTGCACAGGACCTGCCCGTCCTGAGGCAGGATACCCGGCCCACCGCCTACGCCAAACTCCGTCTCCTCGCAGGCGAGTGCATCGTTCGGCTCCTCGCAGGCCCACCATTGGACTCCCGTCGCAGGCTCCTCGCCAATCAGCTCGCAGGCGTCAGGCTCCTTGTCGTCAGGCTCGGCGGCGGCGGTGGCCAAGGCTCTGACTGGCGACATAAGATGCGAGAACCGGACGCGAGATGCGCTGGAGAGAGACGACACAGCCGAAGTCAGGCCCAAAAACATGAGAGGACTGTGCGTGCGAAGAAGGGAGAGATGAAGTGCGCTAAAGAATTCATGAGACGTCGCCGTACACACCTCGGCATCGCCGACCCCCCCAGCCCCCTGCCGCCGCCGCCCGCCGCCGTCCCCGTCGCAACGCCGCCGCCCACTTTCTTTACTGCCGGCTCCAAGCTGGAGGCAGCAAAGGCGGCACGCAGACAGAACTCTGAGAATGACCATCGTGTAGCAGGCAGGCCCGGCTAACCGCGTGTGGTTTCTGTGTGTAGTGTACTCTCTCTCGACTTCTCTCTCTCTCCAGTGTCTCTCTCACTGTCACTCTCTCACTGTATACCGCAGGCCCCCCCGACCGCGTCGAACTCATCGGCGCGGGCTCTGTTTCTCGGAGGTTAGTGCACCAC